>NW_023397022.1:1708391-1710891 GCF_011125445.2 Fundulus heteroclitus
ATATGTATATGTATATATGTATGTGTATATATATATATATGTATATATGTATATGTATATATGTATGTGTATATATATATATAATGTATATATGTATATGTATATATGATACGGTGTATATATATATGTATATTGTATGGTTATCTATTATATATATATATATATATTAGTTATATAGGTATATATATATATATATATATATATATATATATATATATATATATATATATATATATATATATATATATATATATGTATATATATATATATATGTATGTATGTATGTATGTATGTATGTATGTATGTGTATATATTCAATTCAATTCAATTTTATTTATATAGCGCCAAATCATGAAACATGTCATCTCAAGGCACTTTACAAAGTCAAGTTCAATCATATTATACAGATTGGGTCAGATTATACAGATTGGTCAAAAATGTCCTATATAAGGAAACCAGTTGATTGCATCAAAGTCCCGACAAGCAGCATTCACTCCTGGGGAACCGTAGAGCCACAGGAAGAGTCATCTGCATTGTACATGGCTTTGCTGCAATCCCTCATACTGAGCAAGCATGAAGCGACAGTGGGAAGAAAAACCACCCATTAACGGGAAGGAAAAACCTCCGGCAGAACCGGGCTCAGTATGAACGGTCATCTGCCTCGACCGACTGGGGTTACAGAAGACAGAACAGAGACACAACAAGAGAAACAAAAAAGCACAGAAGCACCCATTGATCTAGTAATCTGTTCTACATTAGATGGTAGTAGCGGGTGAGCCGTCTTCTCTGGATGATGTCACAGTTAACAGAACGCCAGACCAGGTGTACCTACTATGAAGAGAAAAGAGAGAGAACAGAAAGTTAAAGCAGAAATGACAACACATAATGCATAATTCAAGAACAGTAGAACTCAATATAGTGAGAAAATTAGATCCTGATATACTCCAGTAACCTAAGCCTATAGCAGTAAAACTATAAAGGTAGCTGAGAGTAACATGAGTCACTAGTTATAATTTTTGTCAAAAAAAAAAGTTTTAAGCCTAGTCTTAAAAGTAGACAGGGTGTCTGCCTCACGGACCAAAACTGGGAGTTGGTTCCACAGGAGAGGAGCCTGATAGCTAAAGGATCTGCCTCCCATTCTACTTTTAGAGACTCTAGGAACCACCAGCAGACCTGCGGTCTGAGAGCGAAGTGCTCTGTTAGGAACATACGGGGTAATCAGAGCTCTGATATATGATGGAGTTTGATTATTAAGGGCTTTATACGTTAGAAGAAGAATTTTAAATTATATTCTTGATTTAACAGGAAGCCAATGAAGGGAAGCTAAAATTGGAGAAATATGATCCCTCTTGTTGATTTTCATCAGAACTCTTGCTGCAGCATTTTGAATCAGCTGAAGGCTTTGAACTGCATTTTGTGGACTTCCTGATAGTAAAGAATTACAATAGTCCAGCCTTGAAGTAACAAATGCATGGACCAGTTTTTCAGCATCACTCCTGGACAGAATGTTTCTAATTTTGGCGATATTCCGGAGGTGAAAAAAGGAAACTCTGGAAACCTGTTTAATATGGGATTTAAATGACATGTCTTGGTCAAAAATAACACCAAGATTTTTTACTTTATTACCAGAGGCCAGGTTAATGCCACCCAGATTAAGTGATTGGTTAAGAAGTTTATTTTTTGAGGACTCTGGCCCAAAGATTAAAACTTCGGTCTTGTCAGAATTTAGATGCAGGAAATTTAAAGTCATCCAGCTTTTGATGTCATCAAGACATGACTGCAGTCGAAGTAATTGATTGGTTTCATCAGGATTTATGGATAAATATAGCTGAGTATCATCAGCATAACAGTGGAAATTAATCCCATGCTGTCTGATAATTTTGCCTATCGGAAGCATATATATAGTAAAGAGAATTGGTCCAAGGACTGAACCCTGTGGTACTCCACAGGTGACCCTAGAGTTTAAGGAAGATTTATTATTAACATGAACAAATTGGAATCTGTCTGACAGATAAGATTTAAACCAGCCTAATGCTTTCCCCTTAATCCCTACAGTATGTTCAAGTCTTTGTAGGAGAATATTGTGATCAACTGTATCAAACGCAGCACTGAGATCTAACAGGACAAGTATAGACACAAGTCCATTATCTGAGGCCATGAGAATATCATTAGTGACCTTCACCAGAGCTGTTTCAGTGCTATGATGAGCTCTGAAGCCTGACTGAAACTCCTCAAGTAGGTCATTACTTTGTAAATGTTCACAAAGTTGATTAGCAACTACTTTCTCAAGAATTTTAGATAAGAAAAGAAGATTAGATATAGGTCTGTAATTTACTAACTCATCTTGATCAAGAAAAGGTTTCTTAAGTAAAGGTTTAATAACAGCTACTTTCAAAACCTGTGGTACATATCCATTTACTAAGGATAGATTAATCATGTCTAAAATAGTGCCACTGATCAAAGGGAATATGTCCTTAAACAACTTGGTTGGGATTGGGTC
>NW_023397022.1:1713391-1750891 GCF_011125445.2 Fundulus heteroclitus
CTGCTAAAGTACTTTAAGTATAAAATTATTACATACTGTTCAATAAATGATAAGCTTTTTTAATTAAGAGTAATTTTCATTTGAAGGTCCTTTTATGGGGGCAGCCATCTTGGTGAAGAACAGTACTGCCACCTGCCAGTGTGTGATGTCACTGTGTGGTATCAGCTGTAGAGCAGGTCCCAATGCTCTATCTGTCCCCTTGTAAATAAATATCCGTTTTCATGCCGAAATATTTTTTAAACCTCTTAAACAAAGATAGACATGGTATTAAGCATTTAAATTTAAATGAATACTAATTTTACATTTTTGGGACATAAAAAGACAACAAATAAGCATTAAAGTACGGTTTATGGGTTGGGTTCTGCAATGATAGAAGATGAGTATAAAACTCATCTTTAGAACCAATCTCTGCTCAAAATTGTGATCTGCACCGCCTAATCTACTTTCAGCAGTTATCATCAGTTATAGCAACCGTGAACTGCAGAAAATACGGTCAGATCGGCTGTTTCTGAGTTTACTCTCTGCTCCTGTCAGGATGAGCTGCATGCAGCACGTTATGAGCGGAGGGATATTTCGGCGTCACTTAGTTTAGACCCCAAACAATCAACTTCACTTTCAGAAACAAGCCCAAAGAAAACTGCAACCCACAACTCATGAATGTTACAAGTGACTTTAGAAAAAAAAAATAAGACCAAAGTTGCATAAAAGAAGTGGGCTTCACAACAGTGAGCATGCTTTCTAAGAATGCTCACTGTTTACCCGCATTTGTTTACCCGCTCTGTTCGGGTAAACAAATGTTTCGGCAAATTCTACATCATAAAAAAGAAAAACCTACTGAAAAGTCTCGCTCACATGTCATCTTGAAGACATTCTTCTTCCAAATGTTGGCTACAAATGACGTGTTTTCTCTCTGGCCAGAAGTTCGATGGCAAATCCTCCCTCTTCACGGTGGTAATCCAGCAAAGCAGCCCGTGGTGGATGATGAATGGGAAAGGTGAAAAAACTAATGTTTTTTCCACTTTTACCTGATGTATTATTACATCCAACTGCCATGCACGTGAGCATTGTTGCTTCAACAATAGCTTTCGTGAATTTCAATGGTGAAGTCCTCTGGAAATCTGAAATAATTGTTTCTGTTCGCAGCTGTGTACAACAGCTCCTATTGAGTTTGCTTGTAAAGCGCGGAGAACTGCCGTTGGCTCTCCGCAATGTTACGTCACAGGATGTGATGTCAGGCGGCCATTACTGCCCAAATTTGGGCAGTAATGGCTGCCCCCCCATACACAGTGATCTAGACGACAATTTGTGCTTTTTTTTTTCTTATTCATTATGTGGGAGATTATTGAACTATTAAACCTTAAAAAGAAAGAAGACTCGGGGAGGAATCGTTCCTCTGTCATGCCAACGAGAAGTTTAACACGTACAACGGGTATGAGCAAAAGTTCTAAACAATACAGTGAACAGGCCTTTTTATGGGCCACAGATGTGTGTGCGTTACAACAGGAATCTGTGTGTCTCCATCGGTGTGTATTGTAAGCTAGTGACGTCCAGCTCCTTGGCAGCCAGACTAGACTTCTGGTAAAAGTTTAGCTAAGAGTACAAAAACAGACCGATTAATTCCGCTACTTGACATATCTTGGAACACTACATCTAAACAATGTTATTGCTCTCTTTCCAGATGTTTCCTCTCTTTACTCCCATTGCTGAGAGCCAGGTCAGAATGACCTTAATGATGTTTATCAAACTTGTACAATTAACGCTAAATTCATTAAAGGCATACTATGCAACATTTTTCAGTTAATTAATGTGTTCCATACCGTTTTGGATGATTAAATTAGTCATTTCAGGTTGAACAAAGGTTTTCTCGGCCGCCCTGGTGGTCTGTGGGGGAAATACCGCACTTGCAATTGCAGGAGCCCTAGGCTCGCACCCAAAGGCTCAGTAGTCTCGTGTGCATCGCAAGAGTTGGTCTTGCTTTACGGTGAGAACTGCTACACGCCCCCAGTGAAAGGCATGCTCATTGCTAGCGCAGTGGCGATATTTGTGCAGTTATCATGGCGGAACCAGCGAGAAAACAGCGAAAGCCCATGTCGGAGCAGGCAAGAAAGAGGAAAAGGGCTCTGGACAGAGAGAGGAGTCGTACACGGGTGAACATCGGGCAAGCTTTTTCCGAATGGCGAGAGCTAAAAGAAAAAGAAGGCTGCAATGCTGACGCGGACCTTACGTTTCTGCTGATGCGATTGTAAGTTACATTGTAGGGTTTCCCTCACGCTACGGCCTCGCCGACATTCCAAAAAAAATAATAATAAAAAAATAAAACTAACTCGATATGCGCACAAAGCTTGTCTCCCCCCGCTCCGCTCAGCCGGTCATCGGCGCAAAGCTTGTCTCCCCCCCGCTCCGCTCAGCCGGTCATCGGCGCAAAGCTCGTCTCTCTCTCCCCCGCTCCGCCGGTCGTCCGGTAAGCAAATTCCTAGGGGAAACACTGCATTGGAATGGTTTTTCTCTCTCTGTGTGCATGTTCATACTTTCACTGTGTTAGTCATTGTTTGTACTGCCGTTTTTTCGACTTTGGTATTCGTTGTGTTCGCCTGTCTGCTAAGCTCAAAACAACCGAGCCTGGCTTGACGGAGAAACCAGGAGAACAGCTGAGCATATTTACGACAGTGCACTTTTACTTTCGCCCTCTGGGGGGAGCCTCGCTGGAAAATCAACGCCGGTTGCATAGTATACCTTTAAATAACCAACAACGTATTCGTTTTAGGTATAGCTAATGATCCCCTGATTTTTCCTTGTTGACCGGACTTCCCCTTTAAGAGGGTGATTCCTCTATAGTTGGAACACACCTCTGGTCCCTATTTTTAAATAGGGGGACCACTGCCCCACTCTGCCAATCCATGGGAATTGCCCCCGATGTCCACTCAATATTTCAGAGGAGCTTTTTAACCACCTTTGTGACCTCAGCACCAGAGATTGGAAAACCCGACCGGAAGTCCCCAGGCTCCGCTTCCTCAATGGAAGAGGTGTTGGTGGAATTAAGGAGGTCTTCCAAGTATTCCGCCCACTGACACACCATGTCCGGGGTCGAGGTCAGCAGCACACCACCCCCACTATAAACAGTGTTGGTACTGCACTGCTTCCCCCTCCTGAGACACCGGATAGTTGATTGAAATTGCCTTGAAGCCGTACGGACATCTTTCTCCCATGGCCTCTCCGAACTGTTCCCACGCCCGAGTTTTTCAATTCAATGAAATTTTATTTATATAGCGCCAATTCATGAAACATGTCATCTCGAGGCACTTTACTAAGTCAAATTTAATCATATTATACAGATTGGTCAAAAATTTCCTATATAAGGGAACCAGTTGATTGCGTCAAAGTCCCGACAAGCAGCATTCACTCCAGGAGATGCGTATAGCTACAGGGAGAGTCGTCTGCATTGTCCATGGCTTTGCGGTAATCCCTCATTCTGAGCAAGCATGAAGCGACAGTGGAAAGAAAAAAACACCCATTAGCGGGAAGGAAAAACCTCCAGCAGAACCGGGCTCAGTATGAACGGTCATCTGCCTCGACCGACTGGGGGTTACAGACGACAGAGCAGAGACACAACAAGACAGACAAAAAAGCACAGAAGCACACATTGATCTAGTAATCTGTTCTACATTAGATGATAATAGCGGGTGATCTGTCTTCTCTGGATGATGTCACAGTTAACAGAACGTCAGACCAGGTGTACCTACTATGAAGAAAAAAAGAGAGAGAGCTAAAAGATGAAATGACAACAGTCATTTCAATGTAATGCAATGCAAAACTGTAGAGCAATAGAACTCGAAAGAGTGAGAAAAATAGGCCCTGATGTCCTCCAGCAGCCTAAGCCTATAGCAGCACAACTATAGAGATAGCTTAGGGTAACATGAGCCACTCTAACTATAAGCTTTATCAAAAAGGAATGTTTTAAGATTGGTCTTGAAAGTAGACAGGGTGTCTGCCTCATGGATCAAAACTGGGAGTTGGTTCCACAGGAGAGGAGCCTGATAGCTAAAGGATCTGCCTCCCATTCTACTTTTAGAGACTCTAGGAACCACCAGCAGACCTGCAGTCTGAGAGTGAAGTGCTCTGTTAGGAACATACGGGGTAATCAGAGCTCTGATATATGATGCAGCTTGATTATTAAGAGCTTTATACGTTAGAAGAATTTTAAATTCTATTCTTGATTTTACAGGAAGCCAATGAAGGGAAGCTAAAATCGGAAAAATATGATCCCTCTTGTTGATTTTCATCAAAGCAAGGCAAATTTATTTGTATAGCACAATTCAGTACAGAGACAATGCAAAGTGCTTTTCATGATTAAAATACAGGAAAATAAAACCGAATATAAGCAAGTAGGAATAAAATGTAGAAACAAAAGAAAAAAAAATATATCAATAAACAGTTGGACTAAAAAAGTTGAACTAATGCTGTTTCAGAAGAACAGTTTAACTAGAACAGTCAAAAACAGTTCTAAACAAATGTGTTTTTAATCTTGATTAAAAATAACTCAGGTTTTCCTGCACTTTTTCTGGAAGTTTGTTCCAGATAAGTGGACCATAGGAACTAAATGCTGCTTCTCCTTGTTTAGTTCTGGTTCTAGGTATGCAGAGCAGGCTGGAGCCAGAAGACCTGAGTGGTCTGGAGGGTTGATACACTGATAACAAGTCTGTAATGTATGTAGGTGCTAGGCCATTCAGGGATTTATAGACTAACAGAAGTATTTTAAAGTCTATTCTCTGAGATACAGGGAGCCAGTGTAATGACTTTAGAACTGGGGTTATGTGTTCTACTTTCTTGGTCTTAGTTAGGACGTGTGCAGCAGCGTTCTGGATCAGCTGCAGCTGTCTGATCCACTTTTTAGGCAGACCTGTGAAAACACCGTTATAGTAATCAATTCTACTAAAAATAAACACATGGATTCGTTTTTCCACGGTGGTTCTTCCACTGTCTGTATTTATATGGATGTCATTAAACACCTTGATAAGGGCGGTCTCTGTACTGTGGTGAGCATGGAAGCCAGACTGGAAAACGTCAAAGCCGCTGGTCGTTGTTAAAAACATGTTTAATTGTTGAAATACAGCTTTTTCAATAATCTTACTGATAAAAGGGAGGTTTGAGATAGACCTGTAGTTCTGGAGTAGAAGTTTGTCTAAATTGTTTTTTTTCAGCAGTAGTTTGATAATTGCTGTTTTTAGGTGCTTGGGGGAAAACACCTGACAGAAGGGACCCGTTTATTATTTGAGTCAAATCAGACGCTATGACAGGCAAAACTTTCTTAAGGAAACTGTGGGTAGAACATCAAGGCAGCAGGAGGAGGAACTTAGCTGCTGAATGATCTGCTCTAAGCTTTTGTGATTTATTTGGCTGAATTGGGACATTTTGTCAGAAATGGTTCCAGCTGAATATGGCTTTGGTTCTGGTGTTGATATGGTAGTACAAACTGATCCTCTAATTTTTAGGATTTTCTCAGTAAAGAAGTTAGCAAATTCATGTCAGGCCCTGGTGGAGTGGAGTTCAGAAGCCACTGACACAGGAGGATTTGTTAACCTGTCGACTGTGGCAAATAAGACACGAGCGTTATTAATGTTTTTCTTAATGATCTCAGAGAAGAAAGATTCTCTTGCATTTTTCAATTGTAAGTTATATCTGTGAAGTCTCTCTTTATAGATGTCATAGTGAAAGTTTCGTCTTTCTCCACCTGCGTTCAGCTTTTCGATACTCCATTTTTCCACGGAGATTTTTTCTTCCCGGAAAGAACTTTCACTTTAACTGGAGCAATGCAGTTAATGATGTCTGAGACTCTAGAATGAAAGTTATCTACTAGCTCACCTACTGAGTTGCAGCCCAGGTTGAAGTAGCAGAGTAAGCTTGAATAAAAGTTTCCGTGGCATTGTCCTTAAAGGTGCGTTTTCTTACGATGTCCCTTTGGCTAAATGAGTCACTGGAAATTATGCTTTCAAAGGTAACAGAGAAGTGATCGGATAGGGCAACATTAGTTACATTAACCTTAGAAATCTTTAGACCTTTAGTGATGATCAAGTCTAAAATATGTCCCTGTTTGTGTGTTGGCTGTTTAACATGTTGAGTTAAACCAAAGTTTCTAAGTGTGTCATACAGTTCTTTTGCACTTCTGTCTTCAGGGTTGTCAACGTGAAAGTTGAAGTCTCCCACAATAATTAAACAGTCATAATCAACACATATTACAGAGAGGAGGTCACTAAAATCATTAAAAAAGTTTGATGTGGACTTAGGAGGCCTGTAAACATTCAAAACATAGTTCGTACCGGGCTCTTTACCTGGAGAGCCAAATGTTCAAAAGAGTCGAATTCAGAACTCTTGCTGCAGCATTTTGGATCAGCTGAAGACTTTGAACTGCATTTTGTTGACTTCCTGATAGTAAAGAATTACAATAGTCCAGCCTTTAAGTAACAAATGCATGGACTAGTTTTTCAGCATCACCCCTGGACAGAATGTTTCTAATTTTGGCAATACTACGGTGGTGAAAAAAGGAAACTCTGGAAACCTATTTAAAGGTATACTATGCAACCCGGGTTCATTTTCCAGCGAGGCTTCCCCCAGAGGGCGAAAGTAAAATTGCACTGTCATAAAGATACTCAGCTGTTCTGGTTTCTCCGTCAAGCCAGGCGCGGTTGTTTTGAGCTTAGCAGACAGGCGAACGCCCAACTCACGCTACCGCCTCGCCAACATTCAAAAACAAAAAATTAAAAAATAATAATAATAAAAACTCATGTGCTTGCATGTTTATTTGACGTTAACACGCGGTTCTTTGTTGTTGCTTTTGCGTGTGTATATAGTGAATGGCAGGGCAAAAACAGATGGAGTTCTCGCCGCAAAGCAAGACCGACTCTCGCGGTCTTGCACGAGACTCTGAGCCTGTGGGTGCGGGCCGAGGGCTCTTGCAATTGCGTACCGCGCACGTGACGTCACCATCTCAAGAGCAACGCCCCTTGCCGCTTTGGTAGGGCAAACAGGTAGAGAGCGCCCGTAGCCACCAGCCATTACACGCGCAACAGAAACAGCGATATGACCGACTTTATAGCCGTTAAACTTTCGCAAGACGATGTCCCAGGCGCACGGATTACTGGTCGAACTGTCGAAGAACACACCAACCTTCAGCTCAAACGATGGCTTGAGTGTCGAGGGCTTAAAAAGACCAGAAAACGGGCCCTGTTGATTGAACGGTAAGTCGTTGTTTTTTTTTTCCCCTGCTCGGCCTTCATGGCGTCGTCGGCCGTTTTTTTCTGTTTGTACTCACCGTCCAGGAATCAGTATATGTTGCCAATAGGTAGCTACAAAACAACTGTTTACATCTCAGCTGCCATGATAGCCTATGCTATCATGGTAGCAGGCGCTTCATTCGATTGCTCGGTTGACAAAGGTAAATGGTATTCAAAAAACTCTTACCTGTTCACTACTTAATGTTGCTGGAATTGGGTCAGGATGTTCTTTGGTTGGGCCCTTTCCTCCAACAAAATGCTTGCTACATATATTAGAAACATTCTGTCCAGGAGTGATGCTGAAAAACTGGTCCATGCATTTGTTACTTCAAGGCTGGACTATTGTAATTCTTAACTATCAGGAAGTCCACAAAATGCAGTTCAAAGCCTTCAGCTGATCCAAAATGCTGCAGCAAGAGTTCTGATGAAAATCAACAAGAGGGATCATATTTCTCCAATTTTAGCTTCCCTTCATTGGCTTCCTGTTAAATCAAGAATAGAATTTAAAATTCTTCTTCTAACGTATAAAGCCCTTAATAATCAAACTCCATCATATATCAGAGCTCTGATTACCCCGTATGTTCCTAACAGAGCACTTCGCTCTCAGACCGCAGGTCTGCTGGTGGTTCCTAGAGTCTCTAAAAGTAGAATGGGAGGCAGATCCTTTAGCTATCAGGCTCCTCTCCTGTGGAACCAACTCCCAGTTTTGGTCCGTGAGGCAGACACCCTGTCTACTTTTAAGACTAGGCTTAAAACTTTTCTTTTTGACAAAAATTATAACTAGTGGCTCATGTTACTCTCAGCTACCTTTATAGTTTTACTGCTATAGGCTTAGGCTACTGGAGTATATCAGGATCTAATTTTCTCACTCTATTGAGTTCTACTGTTCTTCAATTATGCATTATGTGTTGTCATTTCTGCTTTAACTTTCTGTTCTCTCTCTTTTCTCTTCATAGTAGGTACACCTGGTCTGGCGTTCTGTTAACTGTGACATCATCCAGAGAAGACGGCTCACCCGCTACTACCATCTAATGTAGAACAGATTACTAGATCAATGTGTGCTTCTGTGCTTTTTGTTTCTCTTGTTGTGTCTCTGTTCTGTCTTCTGTAACCCCAGTCGGTCGAGGCAGATGACCGTTCATACTGAGCCCGGTTCTGCCGGAGGTTTTTCCTTCCCGTTAATGGGTGGTTTTTCTTCCCACTGTCGCTTCATGCTTGCTCAGTATGAGGGATTGCAGCAAAGCCATGTACAATGCAGATGACTCTTCCTGTGGCTCTACGGTTCCCCAGGAGTGAATGCTGCTTGTCGGGACTTTGATGCAATCAACTGGTTTCCTTATATAGGACATTTTTGACCAATCTGTATAATCTGACCCAATCTGTATAATATGATTGAACTTGACTTTGTAAAGTGCCTTGAGATGACATGTTTCATGATTTGGCGCTATATAAATAAAATTGAATTGAATTGAATTGAATATATACGTGAATTTGGTAACTTTTTCCGGGTTGAACTGTTGTGTAGGCCGACCGCACCGGTGTACCCAGCGCACACATTTCTCCTTGGCAGTCTTGAAGAAAACATCCTTCATATGCGGCCGATCAGCGTACCTCGAGTCGCTGTTGCACGTTCCATAGCAACAAAACCATGGTCTTAGACTTGGAAAAAGCAGTCGTTTTACGAGTAAGACCAAGGGTAACCCACAGTCTTTTACAGCAAAACAGCGGAGGACAGAGCAAGCTTGCCATACCGCGTACCACGTGATATGACGTCTCGTGACGTCACGTTCTAAAAATAGCTCACTCGCGGTACGCCATTGCAAGTACTGTATTTCCCCCACAGACCACCAGGGCGGCCGGGAAAACCTTTGTTCGACCTGAAATGACTCATTTAATCATCCAAAACGGTATGAAACACATTAATTAACTGAAATATGTTGCATAGTATGCCTTTAATATGGGATTTAAATGACATGTCTTGGTCGAAAACAACACCAAGATTTTTTACTTTATTACCAGAGGCCAAGTTAATGCCATCCAGATTAAGTGATTGATTTATGAAGTTTATTTTTTGAGGACTCTGCTCCAAAGATTACAACTTCTGTCTTGTCAGAATTTAAATGCAGGAAATTGAAAGTCATCCAGCTTTTGATGTCATCAAGACATGACTGCAGTTGAAGTAATTGATTGGATTCATCAGGATTTATGGATAAATATAGCTGAGTTTAGACACAAGTCCATTATCTGAGGCCATGAGAATATCATTAGTGACCTTCACCAGAGCTGTTTCAGTGCTATGATGAGCTCTGAAGCCTGACTGAAACTCCTCAAGTAGGTCATTACTTTTTTTGCCCCAATTTTTGCCACGATATCGTGGTGGAGGGGTTTGAGTGTCCCAATGATCCTAGGGGCTATGGTGTCAGGGGCTTTATGCCCCTAGTAGGGTCACCCAAGGCAGACAGGTCCTAGGTGAGGGACCAGACAAAGAGCAGCCCAGAGACCCCTTATGATGATTGAAACAAATTGACGTAGTGTTTCCTCGCCCGGTCGCGGGTCTCCGGGGTCCCACTCCCGAGCCATGCCTGGAGGTGGGACACGCTGGTTAGTGTCTGGTGGTCGGGCTTTTACCCAGGAGCCCGGCCGGGCACAGCCCAAAGAGGAGACATGGGTCCCCCTTCCAATGCGCTCACCACCTTTAGGAAGGGCCAAAGGGGTCGGGTGCGTTGTGTTCAGGTGGTCGAGGGCGAGGACATTGCCTTTCTGATCCTCAAAAGTAATTTTCCAATATATACTTAATTACGTTAAGTATATGTTGTTTTCCAGTGATCCAAAAGTGGATCAGAAGTTCTCTGAAATTACCTGTCGGTGTTGTTACAGAAGCACAAAGAGATGGCTGTCATTGTTAGCCGAGCTGGAGATTCTTCTTTGTCGCCCACTTTAACATGCTTTGAAGCTAACTTAAGTCCAGGCATGACAAAAAAAGACATAGGTTTAACATTCTTTTGAAATGGGAATAAGACTGAAGTGAGGGAGTTTGAAAATGTGAGAATTAAATGTGAGCTCCTTGTGCTAGCTCCTACTGCAGCTCCTAAAAACCGGAAGTCCACACTTTCTCTTACTGGTAAAAAGACAGGCTGCTGAGTGAATTGCAATAATTCAGCCATGATGATATGAAAGCATGGATCTTTGAGATCCCTGAAAGGGAGAGACACTTTGAACTTGGCTAAAGGTGTGACTTGAGTAAAGCTGGACAGCTGAGCTCATATGCTAATCAAATTTGAACTCCTCGGGAAAGTTCACAACGAGGTTCTTGACAGATGAGTGAAGAAAAGTTTAATCGGGACCTCTATGCCCAGAGAGATCATAAGTGCAGCTTACCTCCCTTTCATTATGTCATGGTCTAACTATCTCTCTCCTCTGGATCTCCTCTTCCCACAGGTCTGGAGGATTGTCTGAATTGTGACTCTATGCTTTCGTCTCTGGAGGTGGAGCAGAAGGAGACAGCCAAGCTACAGAAGGAGAACAAAGCTCTGGTGAATGGCATCTTCCAGCTGCAGACTGAGGTGCTGCTCTTCCTCCTCTTCTTTCTCCTGCTTCTTTGATGGTATTTGAGGATTGTTGCAGTTGCTGATTATTTGTTAAATCCCCAGGTGACCACTCTACAGATGCATCTTAAACAGCACACTGACATATCTAACAGCCTATCAAAGCAGTTGGACTTGGCTAAGTCCCACCTCCATTACAAAGAGAACCAATTAGAGGAGAGGTCCAGCTCAATTAAGAGTCTGAGACAGGAAGTCGAGGTACTTTCTCTTAATGTATGAATGAATGAGATTCTGTTGAATACATCCTTATTACTAATTGACCATTTGATTCAGCAGTACGAGGGACAGATGAGCAGCAACAATGTTCTCGATGCTGCCATGGAGGAACTGAAGAAGAGCGCAGTGGCACAGCAGAGGTCCATTCAAACACAGATGGAAGAGCTTCAGAGAGAGAGGATACATTTGGAGGAACAACTTTCTCACAGGTGACCAACACAGCCACCAGCCTGCCAGTGAACCCTCTAAGACAAGTGTAAGACACTTGTCTTACACTCTGTGTTCTCTGCTCTTTCAGCAACAGCCTCTGTGTGGAGCTTAGACAGGAGCTGGAAAATCAGAAAGCAGAGTTTGGCCAGCAGCTGCAGGACCTGAGGGCAGAGCTAGAGTCAGAGGGCAGAGCCCTGCAAAAGAGACTGGAGGATATGCAGAGAGAGGAGGAGGAGGAGAGGAGCCGCCAGTTGGAGAAGGTGGCAGGTGAGAGGGAGGTATTTCCTAATCTAGGGAAGGCATCAAATAATTGAGGCTACATCAACATGGAGCTGAATACTGTATCCACACAGAAAAGTTACATGAAGATGAAGCCAGAGGAGTCATATCAGACGTTGCATTTAGGGCTGTCACGATCCATCGAATGATTTGAGGGCCTCCATTCATAAAATTCATCGAGGCAAAATTATTTGCCTCAAAGCTTTGTTACATTGTTTATTTATTCAGTGCACTATGTTCCAGCCAGATGGTTAACACTAATGATAGCCTAGCCTGATAATACATGGATGCCAATTGTGGATATCCTCTATGGAGACAGAAAGCAATGACAAAAAGCAGGATTCAGAAAGAAACCTAAATTTTTAAAGATGTAGGAACACTTCACAAATTTACCAGAAAAGAAAACTGCGCAGCGAGCTGCCTGGTTACGACTGAGCTTCTAGCTGCTGAAGTAGGGCTGAACGATAATTCAATAAAGATATATATATCTATTGATAGATGTTTATCGATGAAAAAACCTTAATGAAAAGTTCAACAGAATAAAAGTTTTCCTTCCTTTTGCATTCTAGCCATGTAAGTTAATACTACAGTCATTACATCCTCCCAACCAATCTCAATCCCAGGAACCAACCTCCACCCCTTTCACAGAGTTCAGAGAGCACATGTTCTTTTATTGTTTTTAAAAACTTGCAGTTTTGGTAAAAAGTTGGCTAAATAAAGGGTTGAGTTTGAATTTAGTGTTTGTGTGTTCTGTATCTAAAAATAGGTCGCTAAGAAACAGCATAAAATGGCCAGGGCTGCACTTAAAATATATGTTTTGATTTTTTTGATAATTATTGATATCGATCAATATGATTTCTATTTTATCGATATGCTTTTTTTCTATATCGCCCAGCCCTATGGTTAAGATTAGCGCTGGAGACGGGCGTATCAATCCTAGCATCGATAATATTGATGTCAACACTGGCATCGATGTTGAACAATACTCATGTAAAAAGAGCGATACTTTTTTATTGTCTCCCACAGCAGATTCACCAAAGTCTCCTTGTCTCCTCAGACTGTAGACAGTTTTGTCTACAATGTAGTGGCAGCTTAGCATAACGTACCGATACTTGTAGTGCTCAATTAAATCTTTAAACAAGACATTACTCACCACCGACAGTCATCAAACACAATAAACTGGGCTTTCTTTTCCATTATATCTAATGCTTTTTTGCCGTCCTATGAGAGTTTTTCATGCTTTGCAAAAGTTTTTGAAAAAGCCAGAGGTTTGTCTCTTCACCTTCATGGTCTTGTGAAAATCCTCATCCTGATTTATTTTTTTTTTATTTTTTTTTGATGCTGCTTCTAATGCGCAATAAGGTTGTTTGTTGTGTTGAACTTCCCAATAACATTCCACCACAGGAAACTTATGCATGACAAGTTTTGCACTCAGCTGTAACATCTTTTCGGACTTAAACAACAGATACAGCCACACTGCCGTCATCGCTCCTACTTCAGTACTGTGGAGTCCACTAGTTAGCTGAGTTGCACTCAGCTGTTTTTGCTTTTTGTGATCACACGGTAGCTGTGTGGAATACAACCGCTGCTAGATGTAAATTCTGGAGCGGATTCAACGACTGAGCGGAAATGTTGAAGCGGAGCGCTTTTGTAAGTCCCATTATAACAAAGATTTTAGATACAGGTCAATATAATCTGATACCCAGTTTTTGGCTGATATCGACATCACTAATACTCACCGGGAATTTTTAATCGATATGATACCAAGTAAATACAGGGTATTAGCTCACCTCTAAATAACGCTTCTACTCAGCAAGGGCCTCACCTTTCCTCTCTCGCCTGAGCTTATCTTGATTGGTCAACATGGCGACCAAACGTCCAATCGCATGGGGGCCATACCATTATGTGAAAAACAGAGGGGTGCAGCTGTGAATAGAGCGTGAGTTTAAGTTGTCCTGTAAAATAACTGAGGGACAGGAGAAAACAAAGCATCTGGCAGCAGTTCCCCAAGATGCTGGGGACAACAAAGCAGAGCTCCTTCACTGCAGAATAAAAACAACTTTAAGAGCAGATTCCACTACTTTTTCAGAGACATATCAGAGCTGTGAATTTAGAGGAGAGTTTGGTTCTATGGATGTCTCTGCAGTTTGGCTAATTTGTGCAACAAACTGTTTGACTAAAATATTACATCATTCTGTAAATCAACTACTAATTTTTCTTCAATTTTTAACTTCAACACTTAAGTTTTATATGAATATGCCTTATTATCTCTTAATATTTGCACAGTATTTTTCTTTCTCTTCAGAGAAACAGCTTAACTTTAAATTTAGCTTTTTTCATATTAATTAGTCTGTTGTCTAGTTCCACTGTCACTCAAAATTCCCTTCTTTGGGACAGTAAAGGTATTTCTGTTCTATTAAACATAGGTAACAATAGTTTGACAAAAGGCAGTATTTATTATGGCCGAATTTAAATGAGCTTTTTACCTTTTTGTTTATTGGCAGACTAAAAAAACTAAGAGTTTATCTTAACCCTGAAGTACACTAGAAGTGTTCTGTTTTATATGACTAGAATTATGCTTCGTAATCTAAAACTATTCTAAATCCAGAATGTAACATGCCAGTGAAACTTTTTTTTATTGTGACCATTTTCACTACAGAGGCAGCTGTACTGTATTGATGTCCACCAGAAAGTGCTGAACCTTTAACATTTTGATCCTTGAACTTTTTAGCTGCAGATTTATCCTCTTTATTCAACTCAAGGAATTGCATTATTTGCTCATTTACATTATTTCCTTTATTTCTGTTACTCATAAAATAAGCTTAAGTAATTATTAGAAAAATCTGCAGATTGCCAATTTTTTATGCAATTACTCGATTAAGCATCAGAATAATCCATCCATCCATCCATTTTCTGACCCGCTTAAAATAGTTTGACAGCCCTAGTTGTAATACCAATGCCACGCTAGTGAGATAAATGGTAATGCTTCAACAGAAGAAAAAAAGGAAGGAGGAAGAAGAGCATGGCAAAACAACACACGCAGGAGAGAGAAAAGAGTTGTTTGTGTGGATTGAAGAAAAAGGTGGTCCATGGAAACGCAGTAGGGACTGGTGTAAAATCCACAATAAATTGAAATGTCTGAAACACAGTCGCAACTCTGAAGTTCGTGGCAGCTTTCCCACTCTGGGTGCAGGTTTCAAATGTCGTCGGTTTCACGACTCCTTGGTGTGGACACTGATGATTTGTCAGATACAGTCAAACTCATCTTCATGTGGACGTAGCCTGAGAGAAAGCTGTCTTATGTTGGGGAGGTTTGAAGGGGCTGGGTAGGGTGGGGTGACACTACAAAAGGACACCCCATGTATTAGAACAGGGGGGTCGTGAGACACCACGAGATGTATGAAAATATCCTAGTTTAAATGTAACAAATCCATGCCTTTACTCTAACTTTAAAGTTATGTTTTTTCCCCAGAATATTTATGATTTTTCGATATCAGAGAGCATCTGATTTTTTTATTATTTTTTTTTTCAGAAATATGTGAATTTAAATATTCTGAGTTTTTTTATTGTGCTTCTCCATGGCCAATAATGTATTTATTTCATTTAAGGTTGCCCCTGTATGATTTTTTTTGTATGTGTAAATTATGAAAAGAAGGGCATAATATTAGATGTACAAGAATAAATAATATTATAAGAACAAAGTCATATTATCCAAATAAAGTCAGTCATTTGTACAATAATTTCAAAGTCCTGATACTAATAATAATTTAATGCGGATGTGCTAAAATTATTTACTATTTTCTTATTTGTAAAACCTATACTAAAACATAACTTTACAAGATGCTCAACATTTCCCATTTTACCACAGGGGGAAGGCTGCTTTTTTGTAAGAGTTCCCATAAAATTACACACCAAAGGGGGTCGCAGGCTGGAAATTTGGGATCCCCTGCATTAGAATACTACAAAAGAACTTCCTGAATGTACTCAAGTAGTTGGAGTGTCCTGATTGGCCAATAAATGTTCTCTGTTCCAGGGTTGCAGCGAGTCATACAGGAGAAGGAGCAACTCCTGGAGGAGAGCCAGCAGCACAGAGAGACCTTGAGACGAGGTAACCCAGACTGGGTTATCCATCATGTGGCCCTCATCAAGCCACATCCGAAATCCACAGGGCTCACTTCAAGTTGTTTCTGTCTCTTCTGAATGTGAAAAGGAAAAAGGCCTGATTCAAACCCAGGATGATCTCTTTCACAAACATGGTTGTTTATATTGAGTAACATGCTTTTGGGTCCGCTTTTTGTAGTTAACAAGTAATCACAATGCTGCTTCTTTCTTACCATATTAACTCAAAATGAATCAGGTTCAAATCCGTATTTTCCATTTTTGGCTAAAAATTGTTCCTTTTGCTACTTAGCAATGTAGCAAAAATAACACATTTATTAACCAGGACATCAATAGGATTAAATTCCATACTTAGTAAGATTTTTGTCAGCTTCACGTGCAACTGCAAAAAGTAAATAAACCTTTCTTGAAATTAGTGTATCCTTGATTTGAGCAGGTAAATAAGATTGTCTGTCAGTAGAATGAGATAATTAGATATACTGCATTTGAAATAAAATGAAGTTGAGCTGTTCCTATTTTAAGTGCAACCATCTTATTTAATTGGCAGATCATTTAAACTTGCCTGATCAAATCAAGGACAAATACACTCCTCTCAAGAATGTTTTATTTAGATTTAGTTCCATTTTTGCCTTGTTGGAGTGCTACTTATGATCTGTTCTGGCCATTATTGATCATTAGTTACTGATCTACTACACCAAACAGGAAGGAACATGAATCCTGTATATATCAGGATTATGTCTGTTTTCTGAGACTCCATTTAATCACTTATACTTTAGGCCTTAAAGCGTCTGCAATGTGTCCAGATTTGAAATTCTGTCTTAAATCTAAGTAATGGGGAGTCATCGTGGGTAGTGATGGCCTACGGATTGGAGCAGCGGGCTTGCATTCTGAGAAGGTTGGAACAACCCCATTCTAACCGCACAGACTGCCTTTATGGGTCCCCGAGTAAGGCCCTTAGCCCCAGAATTCTCCCTGGGAGCTCTTATTTCTTTCTTTCGCTCCACCTTTCTTTCTCTGGATTTCGTTCCTGTTCTCTCTCTTTCTATCGTTTTGAAATGTCTTTTTCTTTTATTAAATCCACTGAACCTTGTAGAAATCAGTTTTACATGTTTACAACTGTCAGGAACTAATCTGTTTCCCTCTTTGCTGTAAGAGCTGCATTGTCTGAAGGAGAAGCTGCACAGGAGGGAGGAGGAAAAGGAAAATCAAAGTGGTAGGAGGCTGCAGGGAAAAGGAGAGGAGGGGGAGAAGGCGTCTCATCTGCACAGAGATGCTCAGGTAAGGCAGTTCGCCTCAGCCAGAAGAGGAACAGGGCACACACACACACACACACACCATCAATCCTGACCAGCAGAGAACAATCATGTTACTGAAATCCCTTCAGTGCACTGGGAACACAAAGAAAAGTGGGCATAAAATCAGAATCGTGGTGATAAACATATGACTTTTACTTATTACTCAAACAGTCTCTAACATTCATATCTCTGCTTTGACTATTGAGTTCCACTCAAACTGAACCATTTGGTCCTGAAACTGAGAATTTGCCTCCCACAAACATTTTCATCCTCTGGAATTCTGCTGCTGCTGTGACCATGCCTGTCTAAAGGTGTGATTCCACATCCTCAGTGCTTGGACATGTCCGTTTCGTTCCACACCGCCTCTGAATCTGTAAAAAGCAACACTGTTAGATCCACACTTACTCAGTCTAGCTCCACTCCAAAGTTCCTTGGAGCCTGAGGAGAGCATGTGCGAGAGGTACAACTTCAGGTGATCATGGTCATTACAAGCAGAATCCAAATCTATTTGGGGAAGATTACCACGATTCAAATTGTATGTTGAAATGACAAATCTGCTTCCTAGTTTGGCGCAAAAAGAGTGGTTTGCATCCAGTACTTAAATAAAATAGTTAATTTTATTGTGAATATAAAAAAAAATTACACTATTTAATTTTGACATACCAGGTGTTGTTGCCCTTCTTTTACCTGTTTACTACAATTGTGGAGCTTGACCGGGCTGGAACCAGACCGAGCACAGTGGGACAATAAATTGGAGTTGTTCCATAAGTTGGTGGTGAATGACGGAGAGCGGGTCTGTCAATGGTGATGTTTGGAGTAGGGCTGGGCGATATGGCCTGAAAAGAAAATCTCCGATTTTTTTTTTAAAAACACTGTTTAAATATTTACTTACCACAGTAAATACTTACAAAGAGCAGACTAAATATCTGCATGAATGAGAATTCGAAAAACTCATAAAAATGTCATTTAACAGTTTTAAGTATCTGTGTGAAATGTGAATGTGCAAATGAACAATATGCACTTAAATGTCATCAGTCATCTTTTGTCTGCTTGTCTCTGTGCTCCATGAAAACTGGCCTTCGAGACCGCAGGCTTCCAACTTGACGGCAGGGGCTGGATCAAAGTCTGTGATGGAAGCAGAGAACAGTTGAACAGTTAGCAGGTGTGACCAGCTCTGACTCCTAAGACTGGTTCGCGAGTCACTTCTGACCAGCTTCATGGCACTAAATCCCCGCTCACAATCAGCTGTTAAAGCAGGGATGCAAAGGACGGGCAGACCTGGCCAAGCTGCCAATTAACTTCTGACCAGGAGATGTTTTTAAAAATATTGGTCATGGTACAGTCTTGACTTGAGAACAGTCCACTGGTCCAGGACTTCTCCTACTTTCACCCCAGATATCATCAGCACAGGCTCAAAGTGGGCGATGAGCTCCTGCACACCAGAGTCTCCAAAATCTACAATAATGGATATAGAAGATGTAGAAGATGTTAGACAAAATGTTATAAAATGAGTTATTTAAGTGTTTTGTTTAGTTTGGTCATTCTGGATACAAACCCCACCCCAATTCACCCGCATTTCTATCTGCCTCTGGACCGTATCGGAAGTGGGTAATCCGCATGGCACGTAGGATCCCATGGCTTACATCTCCAAACCTGTTGTCCATTGTCGGAGATTTATGAGATGGTCCTTGGGCTGATTCAGGTAATGGTCGTCAGATGGCTTTAGGCTGACACCCTCCTACTGATTC
The DNA here is from genome assembly GCF_011125445.2 of Fundulus heteroclitus. Classification (NCBI taxonomy): domain Eukaryota; kingdom Metazoa; phylum Chordata; class Actinopteri; order Cyprinodontiformes; family Fundulidae; genus Fundulus; species Fundulus heteroclitus. The sequence goes on from NW_023397022.1 coordinate 1,732,132, forward strand.
ATTCTCAGCACTTTCTTCAGCATGGGCCCAGGTCTATAATTTATAAGAGAGAGAAAGAGACTTAATCTTATGATGTTATTATTCATGTAAGACACTAAACGTAAAACTAATGATAAATACAGTCTGTTTTTGTGGTTGTACCTGGATTTGTGTTTGCACATTAAAGCCTGGGTGGAGGACAGGCTCTCATGAACTTCGGCCTTGGGTCACTAAGGATCGCTGCATGGTTAGGGACAGGCTACTGAGCTGAGCCAGCAAGTCATGAAGGAAGCCAGGGATTTTGATGATGGCCTCATTCTTCATAATGTAGAGAAACCCTCTGGCCTTTGCCTTCTGGGTTTCATTCTCTGCTCCTTCAGGTGACTGTGCCTGACATGATAAATGCATAAAATATGCTTAATAAATTATTAATTACAAAAGTTACTTTTTTAAATATGAAAGAATTATTACGCTGTATAAATAAACACTCCAACACTAAACTAAAATCTGTATTGTTTCCAACCTGTCAAGCCCTGACAAATTTCTGGATTTAGGAAATATTAACTTCTTAACTGTCTGTTTCCTATCTGTACCAGCCCACTTTACCTGCTCTAGGTGGTGCACAAGTCCCTTCCAGCCTCTCTGTAGTTTTCAAGGGCTCACAGGAAATGTGAAACCCACCAGGTCCCTCCCACCCTAGTAGGCATCAGATGCTTCATGCCAATCTCTTTGAAGCTACCCCTCAGGTTTGCCCTGTTTACACAGCTCTTGTGGTAGAAAGAATACAGGCCACTCAGCAAGTCATCAATTTTCCTTGCCAGGTTGTTTTGGGACACGGCATCAGAATAGGCCAACTCCAGCCGATGGGACATGCAGTGTATGCCCAGAATGTACTCTGTCTCTGCGCAGCTGACTGACTACCCCTCTCTTGACCCCTGTTATGACAGCAGCACCGTCACATTTCAATTTGTTTAGTATTTCAAATGCCATTTGAGAAAACTACAATTAAAAATGTATATAGAATTCAACACACCAAAATGGTTAGTCGGAGTGTCTGTGTTGGCTGCCACTGCTAATGGTGTTCATGTCAAGCCCTGGTGATGTATATATTAACTGGGTAAAATTGTTTTATAGAAATCCAAAACCAGCTGTTCTCACAAATGGGAATATCTAAGGCTTTTAGATTATCACCTGGGACCTGACAGGGATGCTGTCTTTCTCCCTTGAATTTTCCCTTTGCTTTGGAACCACTAGCTTCGGGAGTTAGGAACCATGTTGATATTAAAGGAGTTGTTTCATGACAAAAGAAACGTAAACTTTTATTATATGCAGATGACATCCTATTGCTGTCAGGCAACCCACAAATGGCAGTGCCTCATATTTTATCCATGATTAATTATTTGTCTCTCATGTCAGGTTATAAGGCGATGCGTTTGTCTAAAATATGCCCTCTTGGTATTTGCAGTAATTGGCAATTTACATGGCTCCCATCTGGATTTGTCTATTTAGAGACCATGATTACCTAAGGATTAAGAGATGTGAAGAGTGAATTCACTGCCCCTTATCCAAAAACTGAAAGTAAATTACAGGGTTAGCCAAAGTAAAGTAAAGATGATTACAATACCAGAGATTAGTTATATGACAAGCATGCTACTTCTGGACTCCACCCCCCATTTTTTGTATACATTTAATAGGGTCATAAGTAGCTTCCTGTGGATGGGGAAGAAGCCAGCTTCTAGTAAAAATAAACTATATGCATCAGTACAAGAGGGTAGTCTAGGTATAGGTAGTATCATCATGCCTACAGTCTGATTCAACTATCTAAGTCAAATATACCAGGTGCCTGTGCCTGGGTAGCAATAGAGAAAAAGTTGATAGAACCCTTCTCAGTGCAGGCCTTCCTCACACAGACTGGATGTGATTTACCCTACAGAAACCCTGTGTTGGCATTTTCTAGACAAAGTTGGAGATGGGCCCACCAGACATGCCGTTTGGATTATTACCAAACTATGGGATCACCAATATGGTATAAAATAATCATTGAAAATAAAAAAAAATCTGTCACATGGGAAAATTGGGTGAAAGCAGGGGTAATGTTGCTGGAAGATCTATTTGATGGGGAAACACATAATCTTTTTTGAACAATGTATATCTATATATCATATCCCGAAAAAAGATTTTTGGAAGTTCCCCCAGTTACGGAGCTGGATCACAATAGCAGATAGGAAGATTAAATTTACACCCGTCTCTTTTTATTCAAAAGCTATAGCGATCAGGCTGGAAAATTAAGAGGGACGCCCCGATTACATGAGATGTTTAGAGAACATCAACCCCGAACTACTAAGGTGTTAATGATGATCATAATGGCTAATGCCTGTACATTCCCCCATGTATCTTATATATGTATAGGTTCAAGGAATAGACATGTCATGTAACATTATTTGGTGATGAAAATAACTGCCAAGAATGTGCGCTTTATTAAGTCTTTAAGATTCTTTTATTTATTTTGCTTGTTACTGTTAGGTTTGTTCTATTTTTTTTCTCAGAATGTAAACTTAAACTTATCTTTAGCTTTGCAACCGGCAGAGCGGGTGAGAAGCTTTGCGCGCATATGGAGTTATTTATTTATTTATTTATTTTTTTTGGAATGTTGGCGAGGCCGTAGCGTGAGGGAAACCCTACAATGTTACTTACAATTGCATCTGCAGAAACGCAAGGTCCGCGTCAGCCTTGCAGCCTTCTTTTTCTTTTAGCTCTCGCCATTCGGAAAAAGCTTGCCCGATGTTCACCCGTGTACGACTCCTCTCTCTGTCAAGAGCCCTTTTCCTCTTTCTTGCCTGCTCCAACATGGGCTTTCGCTGTTTTCTCGCTGGTTCCGCCATGATAACTGCACAAATCTAGCAACTAGCATGCCTTTCACTGGGGGCGTGTAGCAGTTCTCGCCATAAAGCAAGACCGACTCTCGCGATACACAGACTACTGAGCCTGTGTGTGCTCAGTATTGCAAGTACGGTATTTCCCCCACAGACCACCAGGGCAGCTGAGAAAACCTTTGTTCGACCTGAAATGACTCATTTAATCATCCAAAACGGTATGGAACACATTAATTAGCTGAAAAATGTTGCATAGTATGCCTTTTAATTTTCGTGTGGCGGTGTGCCACCATGTAGTGGAAACCCTCGCCTTAGGGTCAAAAAAAGTTTCGTCTTCAGAGTATTTCCACAATATATTTTCCTAAACATATATTCAACATTGCATGCTTTTACCAAAACAATTTCCCCTTTCAGGACTTGCAAATTCGAAATAATCAATATCTGTTTATCAGTCAGCCCTAGTTCGTATTAGTCACGTAGAATGTGGAAACGTTCTCATTAATTAATGTAGGTGCTCCGACGATCCGACTTAAACGGAGCAAGCACGGAGGATGTGGAATCTGAGGGTAAGTGTCTGTTGATTAGGCAAACCCAGAAACTCAAGGAATCTTCTCTCTCTTCTATCCTCTGTGCTTCTCCTTTGAAGTCCAACGCGACTGACTGGAAAAAGCCCTCTAAGACTGTAAGGAGGAAAAGGAAGAGCAGGGAGGTGGAGGTAGGTTTGGGTTTCAGCAGCAATGTCAATTTGGGTTTTTGGCTGTAGAGTTGAGGTTGGAGGGTGCAGTTATGTTTTATACATGTTTGTTTTTCAGGGCTTGGTTTTCAGTGTGAACAAAAGGAACAAAGTTGAAGGGAGAGCTCAAAGCAACACACTGGTGAGACTTATGCCGCGAGCTAGCTCTCAGACCATCTGGCTGCTACAGGCTCTCATTTGTTTATTCTATGTGTAGGAGGATTGCATGCTGCAGAAGACTGAAGAGCTGATCCAGAACTCTCAGTGTATCCTCAACAGCAAAGGTGTGTTCCTTTCATTGTTTCCTGTTTGAACAAGAAAGACCCAGGATTATCCAACCTTGCTTTGCTTCAGATGGGGTTCTATAGATGAATTTCTTAAGCAAAGGGGCTCTTGGGTTAAAGATACAGTTGCGTTCTAGCCGTGCGATCACCTGACTTTGTTTCCTTCTAGAGCTGAACTAGGCTGCAGGTTTGTATTTCGGTAGTTCAGATCCTAGATCTACTTGCTCACATCAGTTGGCTATCTGGTTCAGGGCAGAAGGATTTTTGTTGTTTTATTTTTCATTTTTGGGACATTTTTTATGTTGCGTAACCATAGAAACTGGTTAGTGTTGTACCACTGTAAGCAGCTGATTAATATCTCAAAAGATTCAACTACACCCCCAAATCCCAGATGAGTTGAAAAGGAAGTACAGAGGATGCAGAGCAGCAGGAGGAGGAAATGGTAAATGGACTGAACTTATAGCACTTTTCCAGTCATGCTGACCACCCAAAACGCTGTACACTATAGCCACATTCACCCAGTCGCTCTCACTAACACACACATTTATACACGGAGACGCAGCTCGGTAGGCAACTTGGGGTTAAGTGCCTTGCCCAGGGGCACATCGACATGTGGCACGGGGAAGCTGGAATCAAACCCACAACCTTCTGATTGCCAGACGACTACTCAACCCATCAAACAACAGTTGCCCAGAGTGGCTTGAAGAAGCCAGGGAAGCAGGAAATTTAAGATGTCTCTTCCATCGATTTTGGTGGGCAATGTGAGGTCTTCGGGAAATGAGTTAGATGAACTCCAAACTGCAAATTTCAAAATCAAATATGATTTAAAGAAACATAATTTTTTAGAAAGTGACATAAACATGTTGAGTTAAAAGCTGTGCTCCTTAATTTCCGCAAATTCATAGTTTTAAACCAGAGACGACAGTATATTAGGTGAGGTCTCTATTGTGACATCTCAGGAACTTATAACACTGCAGCAGTGCCTCAATTTGGATTGTCCGATCACATCTCAGTGTACCTGATCCTAGCTGACAAACCCCTGATCTTCATACCACTCATCAGAACCTTTCAGGTTTGGACTGAAGAGGCCTGCTCACCATTACAAGAACACGCAGACAGGTTGTTGTTGTTTTTTTTTGTTTTTTTTTTTAAGAGGCCGCTGATTTGGAGGAATACATATAATCTGTGCTACCCTATATTCACTTCTGCACTAATGCTGTCCTTTTCATGAAGACGATCAGAATGTTTCTTAAGCAGAAACCATGGATAAACAGCACACTCCAGTCACTGCTGAAGGCCCGGGATGCAGCGAACAGATCAGGAGACAGACTGGCCTACAGCAGGGCTAGGAGTGAGCTGAAAAAGGACATCAAGAAGGCAAAGCACAGATACAAGCAGTGCATGGAGGAATATTTCAGCAACAACCCACGTAAAATATGGAAAAGCATCAAGACCATCACAGATAATAAGCAAAGTGGCCACCAATGACCCAGCTCTCCCCGACAACTGAAACAGCTTATTCACACGCTTCAGGTCCTCAAACAGCAGAAGGTCTGAGCATCTTCCTCTGCCAGAAGTGCAGCATCAGCCCCTCATCCTGCAGCCCCACCAAGTCACCTCCTCCTTGAAAAAGCGTCAACACCAATACTGCCTGAAGTCCTCCATCATTGTGCCCATCTTAATCACTACGGTCCGGTTGCTCTGACCCCTGTAGGTCTTCGAGAAGATCCTGCCGACATAAATCAAAACCTCCATCCCTGTAGTTCGCCTACAGGGAAAATGGCTACAGAGGAGGCTGTCTCTTTGGCGCGTCATACGGCTCTGATTCATGTTCAGCATGCCAATACCTGTGTTAGGATGCTATTTGTGAACTTCAGCTCAGCCTTCAACACCGTGCTCCCAGACATGCTGGCTCTGAAGCTATAAAACCTGGGATTATCTGCACCGCTCCACTCCTAGATCAGCAACTTTCTCACCAACAGACCCCAGGTGGGGAGGATTTGGAATGCACAATTGCCCCACTGATCCTCCCCACTGGAACACCCTAGGGTTGTGTCCTTTGCCCTGCTCTCTTTACCCTCTTCATACACTATGGTGTGTCTCATATCAAACAACGATGAGGCCGACTAGAGAGGAGGTCCACAGTCCAGCAAGACCAAGGAGGTCATACTAGACTACAGGAGGTCCAGGAAGACTGAACATACGCCTTTCTGCATACACAGGAAGGTGGTAAATCGTGTGGACGGCACAGTTTTTATGGGCATTTCCCAGCTGAATGTGCCACTTCTACACCTGCAGGTGGATCACAGACTTTCTGTCTGACTGGAAGCAGCACGTGAAGCTGGGAAAACATGACTCTGACTCACAGCTCATCAGCACTGCCCTCATCTCGTGACCATAGATGAGGGTAGGAACGTAGATCGACCGGTAAATAAAAAACAAATAGACTTAAAAACAACTTCTTTCTCAAAGCTGTCGGGGCTATAGCCCCCAGCCCAGAATCAATTAACCACCTGCCCAGTTCATAATAATTTGTTACGTGTTACAAACTACTGGTTCCACATGTTGTTGATCTGATGAGAATTTTATGCTGCCACACTTTGTTTTTTAAGGGATTATCTGTTTGGACATCCATGCAAATTGTACAGTTCTGTAACTTGAACATTTAGATTTATTGCAAAGTGTTTTACTATGTAATGTGTATCAAATGAAAAAGTGTTCGAATGACGCACTCATGCAAATGCACAGTAATCTGTATCATCTGTAAAGGGACTTCTTTCTGTTTGTGTAAATAGTTTTTATCATCTAATAAGGCTAATTTCTGAGTCACTTTAAGCTTCTCAGGAAGTGTTGTTGGTCAATTCAGTAAACTTATTTCATATGGGAAAACATTTTGAAATATTTTCTTGTTGTGTCTGTGTGTTATGTGTAATATGTCATGAAAAATGTAATTATGGTAACACATAATGGCACTAAAGATTTTCCAACACTGGTACCATCCTGGGAGAAGTGGAGCAGTATGAATAGCTCATGTCCACCTGGGCAAAGACTGGACTGGAGATGCAACGGAAGGGGCAGATCAGACTGTACTTCCTAAGGAAGCTTAGGTCCTTCAGGGTTTGCAGCAAGATGGTTGCATTTCTTCTATAAGTCTGTTCTGAAGAATGTGATCTCTTCTGCCATCATCTGTTGAGATACTAGTATCAGAGCAATTGACTTAAAGAAACTCAGCAAGCTTATAAAGCAAGCTGACTCCATTCTGGGGACCCTTCAAGATCCTCTGGAGATGACAATGCAAAGAAAGATTGTTCATAAAAAGAAAACCACTAAGGATATCCCTGAGCGTTTTCGTCAAGACTATCGTTCACGAACAGACTGCTACAGGAGATTCTTCCTGTCTGCAGCCATCTGCATTTACAACTCTGAAGAAACCCAGATGAGTTACACCAATTTCCCTTTGGGAATAATAGTGTATTTGAATTGAATTGAACACCAGTTCTGTATCCCTGCAGCTGATCCTGTCCCCTCCAAAGAGGCTGTGACCACAGCAAACAGACCACGGCGAGGACGAAAGAAGCTGTTTAAACTGGATACTTCATCTCCCTTGCAGGACTCTCCGCACACAGTGAGTAATGTTGGTATTGATCCAGTTGACCCTTATCAAGAACCAGTTCAAACTTTTAAAATTTAACTATTCCCTGTTTATAGTTCAGCAATTAAATATTAAGCTGATTTGTCTAAAAATGAACTAGTTTAGATTCATTTCTAAACCTTTTTATGAACTAAAGCTTGTTCACAGAACGTTCATGACAGCATTAGTCGACTGCAATATTAATTTATTAGCCCTGTTTTCTATCAACGTTTTTTATGTGCATTTTGAAGTATTGCATTAGAAAAGGTTGATGGAAATGACAAAATTCTAAATAACCTTCTTAATTTCGCAAAAAAGTTGATGCGTTAATGCGCAAAACAGTAGATGGACACATGCCAAATTAGCATTTTGTTTTTGACATTTTAAAGATTTTCTCAAAATGCACATAGTTGGATGGAAACAGCATTTGTAGCCTGTCTTTTCCTAGCTCCCATTTGTTTAATTCTCTGCTTCCCTCTTTGCAGTACTCAATAAAATGTATTAGAAAATGTTGTTCATTGAGACAAAATGTTTAATTCAGCCAACCATTATCAGGTTGCTGTTCCTCTTTCATAAAATCCTGATTATGTTCGATCATGTCAGCTGACATAATCTTCACTTGCATAATTTAAAGACAAGATCTATGCTATTTGAGCGATACATACCTCTGCGATTGTCAGAACGCAGAATCAGAAGTTTCTGGAATTTATAAAGCCACAACGTGTTTGTCTCTGTATGCAACTCCAAACTCACATCCTGTTTGCATCAGATTCCGCACAGTAACATAAACTGGGTTTGGCCAAAGTTAGGCCTTGAGTCTTCAGTTTATATTGTTTCCTTTGAAAGTGAATAGGATGTTAAAGTCAAGTTTACAGTTGGAGGGGATACCAAAAATGGCTCTTCACAGACATTGATAGATGAATGTGCAGCAGCCTGAACAACAAGGACACACCCACATGACACCCCAGGCACCATGCTCTTAGCTTTTGAGGGGAAATATTACTCTTCTGCTGGGAATGGGTGAAGGTTGTCCTAATTTTCTTTACAGTTGAATGGAATTAATTTCACCAGGTTTGTGCTCAACACTGATTGTAGTGATCTTTTTGTCCCAGTGCGGACTTTTGGGACTGATCAGTTCTAACATCAAGTTTTGTCTTCTGTCAGATACCGGGCGGTGACAAGGATGAAAAGGAGAGTGATCACCTGATCATCAGAAGACAGCTACGCTCGAACAGCTGCAGAAAGTGATGTGTGCTGCCTGGTTCTGATTCTTGGACTTTTTATGTTTGATGTGATTATTTAAGAGCTGTGGGCAACTATCATCTCTGAGTCACTCACAGTAAGAGGGTCTAAAAGGACAGATGTCATTAAAGGTTTTTGATTCTAATGTTTGACAAAAATAGATCCACCAATATAAGACAGCTCCTTTCACAGAAATCAACTGGATCAATCCTGAGATGATTCAGAAGGAGAATCAGGAGGATGAAAAACGTAAATCAGGGTGATCTTCTGATGATTCTAGTCATCACCCTTTAATCCGCAAGGATCCATTGTCACCTCTGCATCATGTATCAACAGTGGCTGATGAAGTCAACAATCTCCGATGTTCCACGTAAAGGTCTGACAACATCAAATCTGACATTTCCTGCCCTATTCCTGTTTCTCTCTTAGCACTCTTATTCCTCAGATTCAGTCTCTAACTCATCTCTTCCTGATTACCAACGGTTGAGTTTATCAGACAGAAACCAAACACCTGCTGTGGTGTGGGAAGAACAATAAGACCAGAAAGTGTGAATATTTTCCTTAAGTTTTCACAAATCGGAATTAATTTAGTTTGAGTAGGTTGGACACAGTTTGTAATCTGCAACAATGACAGATTAGCTGAATGGGATGTGGTCACTGTAAAATCGTCAGACTTACTGTAGGTTTCAGGTTGATCTTTGAATGTGGATCTACATGATGTTTCAAATTTTACATTAAGGGGACTTCTGATGATGCACAGTTAAAATAAAATGTATTTCTTCTTTAGGATTTCATGTGTAATCTTTTTTTGTAATGAAAGACGATGCAGGACCTCAGTTACACTTCAGTGCATAGTATCTATAAGAAAAGACAAAAAGATTAAGTTCTTAATAAAGAAGTTGTGTGCTGAGATGTTGGCTGGTGTCTGTGTGTGTGGCACAGTAGGTCAAATTCTTCAATTCAATTTTATTTATATAGCGCCAATTCATGAAACATCTCATCTCAAGCCACTTTACAAAGTCAAAATCAATCATTATACAGATTGGTCAAAAATTTCCTATATAAGGAAACCAGTTGATTGCTTCAAAGTCCCGACAAGCAGCATTCACTCCTGGAGAACCGTAGAGCCACAGGGAGAGTCGTCTGCATTGTCCATGGCTTTGCAGCAATCCCTCATACTGAGCAAGCATGAAGCGACAGTGGGAAGACATACTCCCCATTAACGGGAAGGCAAACCTCCGGCAGAACCGGGCTCAGTATGAACGGTCATCTGCCTCGACCGACTGGGGGTTACAGAAGACAGAGCAGAGACACAAAAGCGAGACAAAAAGAGAGAGACAAAAAAGCACAGAAGCACACATTGAAGAATGAATGATTATATATATATATATATATATATATATATATATAAAAATTATAAATTCTTCATTTATAAAACACTAAAAAACAACCTGACTTTAAAATTCCACTCTGTTACCTCTAGCTCTGCCTCCTGACTCTTGCTAAGTGCCTTTGTCTCATTGCTAGTCTCACCACCATCTTGTACATCTGTCTTAATTTTTTCTCATACTATAGACCGGTTCATTGTTATTGTTTTGATGCGGGTTTTTTGCGCATGCGCGCCGGACTGGTAGGCAAAAGGCGAACACAATGGCGGACACAAACAGAGAAACTGACGAGTTCTCCACGTATTTTTCTTCTTTAGATAACATATCACAGGATCGTTTTAAGAGTAAGTTGATGGTTGATGGTATCAGATTGCCAGATCCACACAGCAAAAGCCTGACGGGATGGAGCGAGTCTGTGAAATGCTGCCAAGTGTTCCGTACCGCGACATATACAGCTACCTTATAAACACGGCAGACCAGTACAGACGAGAGAGCACGAAAGCCATGCAACCACTGGACGGCTACAATTATTTTATATCGGGGAAAAAAGCTCCAGCAACCCCCGCGACTCCATGAGGGATTAAGCGGGTCAGAAAATGGATGGATGGATGTTCAGACATGTTTGTAACAGCAGAAAGCGGCGTCGGACACAGACCGCGCCTCAGCAGAGAGAGAGCTTGGATATGGTTCTTCACCTCTTTTCCACACTCACCATAGCGTTCGACTGTTGACCCGAAGTACTAGGAGCAATAAGCAAAACATATAATTTTTATAAATAGAAATAAAAATAGTTTTGTGAAGAACTAAAGGTATCTTTTTAGATGGGATATGGTATGACGTCACATACCAACTCTTTGTTCTCCAGTCTATTGTTTACATAGCCAGGCCGGCTGCCACATATGTGTGTGTGCATAGCTGCCACTCAGTGCTTAGCTCCTCCCTACTCATAAATGGTCACTGCTGGGTTCACCTGAAGACGACCAGGACCCATTATTACCACACAAAAAAAGCCTTTGGTAAAAGGCAAGGCAAATTTATTTGTATAGCACAATTCAGTACATACAGTAGTCACCTGGTGACATGGTGATGTAAAGTTGTGTGTCGTGTGTGCATAGTTATGGTAACTGATGTTTTTATGATCTGAGCTAGGGGGAGCATCTAGATATTGAAGAGGAGGGGACCCAGAATAGACCCTTGGGGAACCCCACATGTGATTTTTTTTTTTTTTTTTTTTCATCTCTGATGGATTAGTTTTTCCAGATCCTGCTGAGACATTAGTCCTTTAATCCTGGAATTGTTCCTCAGGTGATAGAAAGCCGACCTTGTAATTGTCTTCAGATGCTTTTGAAGATTCAGGTCTGAGTCCATCACTACACCCAGGTTTCGGGCCTGATTAGTGGTTTTTAGCTGAAGCGACTGAAGCTGTGTGCTAACTTTTGATCTCTCCTCTATTGGTCCAAATATTATTACTTCTGTTTTGTTTTTATTCAACTGAAGAAAATTTTGGCATTCCTTCTAGGCATTTATTCAGTGCTTGAACTGGTTTATAGTCACCTGGTGACATGGTGATGTAAAGCTGTGTGTCGTCTGCATAGTTTTGGTAGCTGATGTTGTTATGTTTTATTATATGAGCTAGGGGGAGCATGTAGATATTGAAGAGGAGGGGACCCAGGATGGACCCTTGGGGAACACCACATGTAATTTTTGTCGTCTGGGATGTAAAGTTACCCACTGACACAAAAAATTCCCTGTCCTTTAAGTAGGATTTAAACCAGTGGAGAGCTGTACCAGAGAGGCCGACCCAGTTCTCCAGGCGTTCTAACAGAATGGAGTGATCGACAGTATCAAATGCTGCACTAAGGTCCAATAGAACCAGCACGGTGGTTCTTCCACAGTCTGTATTTATATGGATGTCATTAAACACCTTGATAAGGGCGGTCTCTGTACTGTGGTGAGGATATCAGACTGGAAAACGTCAAAGCGGCTGGTCGTTGTTAAGAAGGTGTTTAATTGTTGGAACACAGCTTTTTCAATAATCTTACAGATAAAGGGGAGGTTTGAGATGGGCCTGTAGTTCTGGAGTAGAAGTTTGTCTAAATTGTTCTTTTTCAGCAGTGGTTTGAAAATTGCTGTTTTTAGGGACTGGGGGAAAACACCTGACGGAAGGGACATGTTTATTATCTGAGTCAACTCAGACGCTATGACAGATAAAACTTTCTTAAAGAAAGCTGTGGGTAGAACATCAGTGCAGCAGGAGGAGGAACTTAGCTGCTGAATGATCTGCTCTAAGCTTTTGTGGTTTATTTGGCTGAATTGGGACATTTTGTCAGGGTAAGTTCCAGCTGAATACAGCTTTGGTTCTGGTGTTGATATGGAAGTACAAACTGATCCTCTAATTATTAGGATTTTCTCAGTAAAAAAGTTAGACAGATAATTATCCTCTAATTATTAGGATTTTCTCATTAAAAAAGTTAGCAAATTCATGTCAGGCACTGGTGGAGTGGAGTTCAGAAGCCACTGACACAGGAGGATTTGTTAACCTGTTGACTGTGGCATCCTTACTGAGGAGGATAAGGAGAGCCCACCTGCCCACGCCCGTCCTCACGACTGTCTACAGAAGCACCATAGAGAGCATTCTGATCAGCTTTCTCTCTGTGTGGTGTGGAGGCTGCAATGCCCCCGACTGGAAGAACGTGAGGAGAGTGGTGAGGACAGCAAAAGGAATTATCGCGACTCTTCTTCCATCCAGTAAGGACGTTTCATCTCAGCGCTGCATGTCCTGAGCCAGTAACGTCATCAGTGACCCTTCACACCCCCACCATGGACTGTTCTCCCTGCTGCCCTCTGGGAAAAGGTTCCGCAGCATCTGCTGCAGGTCCACCAGGTTCTGCAAAAGCTTTTTCCCTGCTGCCATCAGACTGTTAAACTGCTGTTGAACTGCTGAACTATAACCCAGAAACTCTGCACAACATTTGCATATTTGCACATTTTGCATCATTGCATCTCTATCTAGCACAGGGGTGTCCAACTCCAGTCGAGAGCCGGTGTCCTGAAACTTTTAGAGGTTTCCCTGGCCCCACACACCTGAATCAAATAGCACAATTAGCTCCTCAGTATGCAGTCAGGTTCTTCAGAGTCCTGCTAATTAACTGATTTTTTGACTCAGGCGTGTCAGACCAGGGACACATCTAAAGGTTGCAGGACACCGGCTCTCGAGGACCGGAGTTGGCCACCCCTGATCTAACATTACAAATGCTGCCGAACTCTTAGTTTCTAAATGCATTCTTGCACAAATGCCCTTTGCACAATGTAGGAGCCATAAATGAAAGATAACTTGATGTCCGTTTGTCTGGGTTTAGAGTTTCTTGTTAGGTTGTTTGTTTGTGGAGGTATGGGTAAACAGGATGTGGGCGGAGATTGCTAATTGGGCATATTACTCACCTGTTGGAGTGTCACGGTAAGAGTGGGTGAGTGGGTGACCGCTATGCAGATCGCCGGGATTAGCCTTTGTCAAGAAATTTTGGATATGTTATTCGTAGTGATGGTGAGATGAAGCCTCATGAGGCATTGAACCACTTGAGCCAACTGGTTCGAGAAAGGGTTCATTTCTTGGAGCTTCATGTGCACACGAAACCACCTACTGGCCAGGTGTATAATCACAGCCAGCTGTATCTTAAAGGCATACTATGCAACATTTTTCAGTTCATTAATGTGTTCCATACCGTTTTGGATGATTAAATGAGTCATTTCAGGTCGAACAAAGGTTTTCTCGGCCGCCCTGGGGGTCTGTGGGGGAAATACCGCACTTGCAATTGCAAGAGCTCTCGGCCCGCACACACAGAATTCTGGCTATATGGCGAGAACTCCATGTGTTTTTGCCCTGCCATTCACTATATGCACGCGCGAAACAACAACAACAAAGAACCGCGTGTTAACGTCAAATAAACATGCAAGCATATCGAGTTTTATTAGGCGCCCGCCTATGCATTGAAAATGCATGGCGGAGGCCTTATGTTATGCACCTAATAAGGATTTCTTTATTAGGCGCCCGCCTATGCATTGAAAATGCATGGCGGAGGCCTTATGCTATGCACCTAATAAGGGTTTCTTTATTAGGCGCCCGCCTATGCATTGAAAATGCATGGCGGAGGCCTTATGCTATGCACCTAATAAGGGTTTCTTTATTATTATTAGGCGCCCGCCTATGCATTGAAAATGCATGGCGGAGGCCTTATGCTATGCACCTAATAAGGGTTTCTTTATTATTAGGCGCCCGCCTATGCATTGAAAATGCATGGCGGAGGCCTTATGTTATGCACCTAATAAGGATTATTAGGCGCCCGCCTATGCATTGAAAATGCATGGCGGAGGCCTTATGTTATGCACCTAATAAGGATTTCTTTATTAGGCGCCCGCCTATGCATTGAAAATGCATGGCGGAGGCCTTATGTTATGCACCCAATAAGGATTTCTTTATTAGGCGCCCGCCTAACGTCAAATAAACATGCAAGCATATCGAGTTTTATTAGGCGCCCGCCTATGCATTGAAAATGCATGGCGGAGGCCTTATGTTATGCACCCAATAAGGATTTCTTTATTAGGCGCCCGCCTAACGTTATGCACCCAATAAGGATTTCTTTATTAGGCGCCCGCCTAACGTCAAATAAACATGCAAGCATATCGAGTTTTATTAGGCGCCCGCCTATGCATTGAAAATGCATGGCGGAGGCCTTATGTTATGCACCCAATAAGGATTTCTTTATTAGGCGCCCGCCTATGCATTGAAAATGCATGGCGGAGGCCTTATGCTATGCACCTAATAAGGGTTTCTTTATTATTATTAGGCGCCCGCCTATGCATTGAAAATGCATGGCGGAGGCCTTATGCTATGCACCTAATAAGGGTTTCTTTATTATTAGGCGCCCGCCTATGCATTGAAAATGCATGGCGGAGGCCTTATGTTATGCACCTAATAAGGGTACATCACCGTTAATACAGGCCGAACCGTAGGGTCTACCCCCACATACTATACATCAAAACGTTCGTCTCGATGCCGTGGAGCGGGCTTTTTGTACTTGACGCCATTTAAAGTTACCGTTGTGACAAAATTAACCAAAAACCACTTCTCAAAACCACTTCCTAGACACAGTTGACCTCGCAAAAATGCAGACCTCTGCATGGCACTTTTTTTTGGTACAGTGGTTTAGGTGTTGGACTGGTGCACCAAAGGTCGCAGGTTCGCAACCCGCTGGGGGTACCCACATTTTTTTTTTTTTTGACAAGTAACAAATAAACAATGTGAACAACTGATATAAATGAATGAATGATGAAAAAATTGCAACAGCAAGAACTACCCCCCGGCCAATACAGCACCACTCACCTGTGGGAAATGGCACTACACACCATTTTTGTCAAATGTTGAGTTCTGGGCCGAGATTTGGTGAGGCTTAGTTGCTAAAGGAGGCCAATCTGACACATGGCCTTTGGTGAGCTTTGGTGACATTAAGTATTGGCACCCTTTTTGAGGAACTTCCCAGTACAGGATTTGGACCAAACTAACAGAGTACAATCACCCGGTGATACTGGACACAACCATGTTAGCGGCTAACGCTTAGCATGTTGCTAACCGGAAGTAGCTCTAGGAAGGTCTCACTAACTTCTGCTTCACAGTGGTTGTACTTCCTTTAGTAGTTTGTAATGCCTTTAACATTTTTATTCACATATTTCATTTTTTCATGCTACACTGAAGTATTTAATCATGTTTTAATAACACCAATTTTCCATGCTGCTTGGATGCAGACCTTCCCCTGTCGGCTGGTTTTGACGAAGACAAATCATTTTCACACTCATAAGATTTGATTTAACATCCCCAAGTGATAAAAGCCTACGACCAAGGAACTCTGAAACTTTGCCTTTGACGGTTACGTGCACCACCAGGCGGGCGCCTTCTTCAACTTCTTCAGAAGTTGAACGTTTCTAGTTAGGCGCCCGCCTATGCATTGAAAATGCATGGCGGAGGCCTTATGCTATGCACCTAATAAGGGTTTCTTTATTATTATTATTATTAGGCGCCCGCCTATGCATTGAAAATGCACGGCGGAGGCCTTATGTTATGCACCTAATAAGGGTTTCTTTATTATTATTATTATTAGGCGCCCGCCTATGCATTGAAAATGCATGGCGGAGGCCTTATGTTATGCACCTAATAAGGGTTTCTTTATTAGGCGCCCGCCTATGCATTGAAAATGCATGGCGGAGGCCTTATGTTATGCACCTAATAAGGGTTTCTTTATTATTATTATTATTATTATTATTATTATAGTACCGTTAATACAGCCCAAACCGGAGGCCTTATGTTATGCACCTAATAAGGGTTTCTTTATTATTATTATTATTATTATTATTATTATAGTACCGTTAATACAGCCCAAACCGTAGGCTGTACCCCCACAAACTATATATCAAAACGTGCGTCTCGACGCCGCGATCAGGGCTTTTTGTACTTGACGCCGTTTTGACTTACAGTTGGAACAGAATTCGCAAAAAACACTTCTTAACACAATTGACCTCTCAATAATGCTCGGCTGAGCAAGACACTCGTGTTTTGGTCGAGTGGGTTAGGTGTCGGGCTGCAAAGCAGAAGATCGTAGGTTCGACTCCAAGCTGTGCCAATTTCAGAGAATTACATTTTCACCCAATATTTCATTTCCCTTTGGCTTTAAAAAACGATTTTTTCATTTAAATCATTAGCCAGATTAATTTATTCAGCATATATCTTAAATATACCAAATACAATATTTCATTTCCCTTTGGCTTTAAAAAACGATTTTTTCATTTAAATCAATAGCCAGATCAATTTATCCAGCATATATCTTAAATATACCAAATACAATATTTCATTTCCCTTTGGCTTTAAAAAACGATTTTTTTAATTTAAATCAATAGCCAGATTAATTTATTCAGCATATATCTTAAATATACCAAATACTACAATAAAACAATCAAATTCATCACAATCTCTTTAATCTTACATATGAAAAGTTATCCCTCGAGCCCTGACGTCAATAGTCCGTCGATTTAAACAAAAATACGCCGCACAGTGCTGGGGTATCGTTAGTGTGTTCAGCTTGAATCAGCAGGTTAGACGATTTTTTCATTTAAATCATTAGCCAGATTAATTTATCCACCATATATCTTAAATATACCAAATACAATATTTCATTTCCCTTTGGCTTTAAAAAACGATTTTTTCATTTAAATCAATAGCCAGATTAATTTATCCAGCATATATCTTAAATATACCAAATACTACAATAAAACAATCAAATTCATCACAATCTCTTTAATTTTACATATGAAAAGTTATCCCTCGAGCCCTGACGTCAATAGTCCGTCGATTTAAACAAAAATACGCCGCACAGTGCCGGGGTATCGTTAGTGTGTTCAGCTTGAATCAGCAGGTTAGGGTAGCAGGTCGACCGCCCCAAGATGGCGGCCGTAACAAGCAGTACTCTTTGAGTTCCGGGTCAGAGGTGAACTCCTCCATCTTGTGGCTTGCTGTGCTGTGCTGCCGTTTTTCCTAAATTACTGAAGGATATTGTTGAATCAAGTCCAATTTAGGGTGTTCCATTGGGTGTTTTCCTTGCAACTACGTGACGGTGAATAGACGGAATGGTTAGTGCTTCGTTTGTGCAGGTATATTTTCAGATTAAAGTCCCACTGATGCCGTTTTAGTGACTGAGTGCTGCATATTTGCCACCTTTAAGATGGCGGACGCTCTGACGCATCGCAGCATAGGCAGAATACGCCCATGTAGCCTCTCTCTGATTGGCTGACACGGAATTAAAACCGGATCTACGCCATCATTCTGCGTCTTTAAAAGCATCAACCATGTTGCAAACCGCCATAATACACCAGAAGAAGAAGAAGAACATTCTGCGTCTTTGGATTTAAGCCGCTTAGGTAAGTTCTTACGTCAGTGGTGTTCTCTATGAAATCTGTTGTTTCACTTGTTTTTATAGAAGTACGATATAACTAAAACCGCGTAGATAGAGAACGCACGTAGCAACCAGCTGTTACACGCGCTACAGAACCAGCGAAATGACCGACTTTGCAGCCATTAAACTTTCCCAAGTCGATGTCCCAGGCGCACGTTTTACAGTCGCACAGTCGAAGAACACACCAACCTTCAGCTCAAACGATGGTTTGAGTGTCGAGGGCTTAAAAATACCTGCCGAGTTGATCGAACGGTAAGCTTTATTTTTTTTGTTTTTTTTCCTGCGCGGTAGCAGGCTAACATGGTAGCGCCTGCTACCATGAAAGCCTATATGCTATCATGGTAGCAGGCGCTTCATTTTTAACATGTCGGCCTCCAATCGTGCCTATCCGTGGCTAAAATACATGCTAGGCCTATTTTAGGCCTTTTATAGAGGGAACATGTAAAAGTAAAACTCACTGAGCTATATAATACACTGGAGTGCTGATTTTGCCGAAAAACTGAAGTCACTGGCCGCCATCTTGCTACTCCCTACTCTCACAGAATCCCATAGGATTTGGTTGCAACAACAAGCAGTTTTCTGGCTGAGTGAAAACTCAGGTAATTCTACAGTCAGTGGATGTACTAACACTAT